>NW_026775830.1:0-5000 GCF_030987335.1 Cornus florida | reverse complement strand
AAACCCTAAACCCTAAACCCTAAACCCTAAACCCTAAACCCTAAACCCTAAACCCTAAACCCTAAACCCTAAACCCTAAACCCTAAACCCTAAACCCTAAACCCTAAACCCTAAACCCTAAACCCTAAACCCTAAACCCTAAACCCTAAACCCTAAACCCTAAACCCTAAACCCTAAACCCTAAACCCTAAACCCTAAACCCTAAACCCTAAACCCTAAACCCTAAACCCTAAACCCTAAACCCTAAACCCTAAACCCTAAACCCTAAACCCTAAACCCTAAACCCTAAACCCTAAACCCTAAACCCTAAACCCTAAACCCTAAACCCTAAACCCTAAACCCTAAACCCTAAACCCTAAACCCTAAACCCTAAACCCTAAACCCTAAACCCTAAACCCTAAACCCTAAACCCTAAACCCTAAACCCTAAACCCTAAACCCTAAACCCTAAACCCTAAACCCTAAACCCTAAACCCTAAACCCTAAACCCTAAACCCTAAACCCTAAACCCTAAACCCTAAACCCTAAACCCTAAACCCTAAACCCTAAACCCTAAACCCTAAACCCTAAACCCTAAACCCTAAACCCTAAACCCTAAACCCTAAACCCTAAACCCTAAACCCTAAACCCTAAACCCTAAACCCTAAACCCTAAACCCTAAACCCTAAACCCTAAACCCTAAACCCTAAACCCTAAACCCTAAACCCTAAACCCTAAACCCTAAACCCTAAACCCTAAACCCTAAACCCTAAACCCTAAACCCTAAACCCTAAACCCTAAACCCTAAACCCTAAACCCTAAACCCTAAACCCTAAACCCTAAACCCTAAACCCTAAACCCTAAACCCTAAACCCTAAACCCTAAACCCTAAACCCTAAACCCTAAACCCTAAACCCTAAACCCTAAACCCTAAACCCTAAACCCTAAACCCTAAACCCTAAACCCTAAACCCTAAACCCTAAACCCTAAACCCTAAACCCTAAACCCTAAACCCTAAACCCTAAACCCTAAACCCTAAACCCTAAACCCTAAACCCTAAACCCTAAACCCTAAACCCTAAACCCTAAACCCTAAACCCTAAACCCTAAACCCTAAACCCTAAACCCTAAACCCTAAACCCTAAACCCTAAACCCTAAACCCTAAACCCTAAACCCTAAACCCTAAACCCTAAACCCTAAACCCTAAACCCTAAACCCTAAACCCTAAACCCTAAACCCTAAACCCTAAACCCTAAACCCTAAACCCTAAACCCTAAACCCTAAACCCTAAACCCTAAACCCTAAACCCTAAACCCTAAACCCTAAACCCTAAACCCTAAACCCTAAACCCTAAACCCTAAACCCTAAACCCTAAACCCTAAACCCTAAACCCTAAACCCTAAACCCTAAACCCTAAACCCTAAACCCTAAACCCTAAACCCTAAACCCTAAACCCTAAACCCTAAACCCTAAACCCTAAACCCTAAACCCTAAACCCTAAACCCTAAACCCTAAACCCTAAACCCTAAACCCTAAACCCTAAACCCTAAACCCTAAACCCTAAACCCTAAACCCTAAACCCTAAACCCTAAACCCTAAACCCTAAACCCTAAACCCTAAACCCTAAACCCTAAACCCTAAACCCTAAACCCTAAACCCTAAACCCTAAACCCTAAACCCTAAACCCTAAACCCTAAACCCTAAACCCTAAACCCTAAACCCTAAACCCTAAACCCTAAACCCTAAACCCTAAACCCTAAACCCTAAACCCTAAACCCTAAACCCTAAACCCTAAACCCTAAACCCTAAACCCTAAACCCTAAACCCTAAACCCTAAACCCTAAACCCTAAACCCTAAACCCTAAACCCTAAACCCTAAACCCTAAACCCTAAACCCTAAACCCTAAACCCTAAACCCTAAACCCTAAACCCTAAACCCTAAACCCTAAACCCTAAACCCTAAACCCTAAACCCTAAACCCTAAACCCTAAACCCTAAACCCTAAACCCTAAACCCTAAACCCTAAACCCTAAACCCTAAACCCTAAACCCTAAACCCTAAACCCTAAACCCTAAACCCTAAACCCTAAACCCTAAACCCTAAACCCTAAACCCTAAACCCTAAACCCTAAACCCTAAACCCTAAACCCTAAACCCTAAACCCTAAACCCTAAACCCTAAACCCTAAACCCTAAACCCTAAACCCTAAACCCTAAACCCTAAACCCTAAACCCTAAACCCTAAACCCTAAACCCTAAACCCTAAACCCTAAACCCTAAACCCTAAACCCTAAACCCTAAACCCTAAACCCTAAACCCTAAACCCTAAACCCTAAACCCTAAACCCTAAACCCTAAACCCTAAACCCTAAACCCTAAACCCTAAACCCTAAACCCTAAACCCTAAACCCTAAACCCTAAACCCTAAACCCTAAACCCTAAACCCTAAACCCTAAACCCTAAACCCTAAACCCTAAACCCTAAACCCTAAACCCTAAACCCTAAACCCTAAACCCTAAACCCTAAACCCTAAACCCTAAACCCTAAACCCTAAACCCTAAACCCTAAACCCTAAACCCTAAACCCTAAACCCTAAACCCTAAACCCTAAACCCTAAACCCTAAACCCTAAACCCTAAACCCTAAACCCTAAACCCTAAACCCTAAACCCTAAACCCTAAACCCTAAACCCTAAACCCTAAACCCTAAACCCTAAACCCTAAACCCTAAACCCTAAACCCTAAACCCTAAACCCTAAACCCTAAACCCTAAACCCTAAACCCTAAACCCTAAACCCTAAACCCTAAACCCTAAACCCTAAACCCTAAACCCTAAACCCTAAACCCTAAACCCTAAACCCTAAACCCTAAACCCTAAACCCTAAACCCTAAACCCTAAACCCTAAACCCTAAACCCTAAACCCTAAACCCTAAACCCTAAACCCTAAACCCTAAACCCTAAACCCTAAACCCTAAACCCTAAACCCTAAACCCTAAACCCTAAACCCTAAACCCTAAACCCTAAACCCTAAACCCTAAACCCTAAACCCTAAACCCTAAACCCTAAACCCTAAACCCTAAACCCTAAACCCTAAACCCTAAACCCTAAACCCTAAACCCTAAACCCTAAACCCTAAACCCTAAACCCTAAACCCTAAACCCTAAACCCTAAACCCTAAACCCTAAACCCTAAACCCTAAACCCTAAACCCTAAACCCTAAACCCTAAACCCTAAACCCTAAACCCTAAACCCTAAACCCTAAACCCTAAACCCTAAACCCTAAACCCTAAACCCTAAACCCTAAACCCTAAACCCTAAACCCTAAACCCTAAACCCTAAACCCTAAACCCTAAACCCTAAACCCTAAACCCTAAACCCTAAACCCTAAACCCTAAACCCTAAACCCTAAACCCTAAACCCTAAACCCTAAACCCTAAACCCTAAACCCTAAACCCTAAACCCTAAACCCTAAACCCTAAACCCTAAACCCTAAACCCTAAACCCTAAACCCTAAACCCTAAACCCTAAACCCTAAACCCTAAACCCTAAACCCTAAACCCTAAACCCTAAACCCTAAACCCTAAACCCTAAACCCTAAACCCTAAACCCTAAACCCTAAACCCTAAACCCTAAACCCTAAACCCTAAACCCTAAACCCTAAACCCTAAACCCTAAACCCTAAACCCTAAACCCTAAACCCTAAACCCTAAACCCTAAACCCTAAACCCTAAACCCTAAACCCTAAACCCTAAACCCTAAACCCTAAACCCTAAACCCTAAACCCTAAACCCTAAACCCTAAACCCTAAACCCTAAACCCTAAACCCTAAACCCTAAACCCTAAACCCTAAACCCTAAACCCTAAACCCTAAACCCTAAACCCTAAACCCTAAACCCTAAACCCTAAACCCTAAACCCTAAACCCTAAACCCTAAACCCTAAACCCTAAACCCTAAACCCTAAACCCTAAACCCTAAACCCTAAACCCTAAACCCTAAACCCTAAACCCTAAACCCTAAACCCTAAACCCTAAACCCTAAACCCTAAACCCTAAACCCTAAACCCTAAACCCTAAACCCTAAACCCTAAACCCTAAACCCTAAACCCTAAACCCTAAACCCTAAACCCTAAACCCTAAACCCTAAACCCTAAACCCTAAACCCTAAACCCTAAACCCTAAACCCTAAACCCTAAACCCTAAACCCTAAACCCTAAACCCTAAACCCTAAACCCTAAACCCTAAACCCTAAACCCTAAACCCTAAACCCTAAACCCTAAACCCTAAACCCTAAACCCTAAACCCTAAACCCTAAACCCTAAACCCTAAACCCTAAACCCTAAACCCTAAACCCTAAACCCTAAACCCTAAACCCTAAACCCTAAACCCTAAACCCTAAACCCTAAACCCTAAACCCTAAACCCTAAACCCTAAACCCTAAACCCTAAACCCTAAACCCTAAACCCTAAACCCTAAACCCTAAACCCTAAACCCTAAACCCTAAACCCTAAACCCTAAACCCTAAACCCTAAACCCTAAACCCTAAACCCTAAACCCTAAACCCTAAACCCTAAACCCTAAACCCTAAACCCTAAACCCTAAACCCTAAACCCTAAACCCTAAACCCTAAACCCTAAACCCTAAACCCTAAACCCTAAACCCTAAACCCTAAACCCTAAACCCTAAACCCTAAACCCTAAACCCTAAACCCTAAACCCTAAACCCTAAACCCTAAACCCTAAACCCTAAACCCTAAACCCTAAACCCTAAACCCTAAACCCTAAACCCTAAACCCTAAACCCTAAACCCTAAACCCTAAACCCTAAACCCTAAACCCTAAACCCTAAACCCTAAACCCTAAACCCTAAACCCTAAACCCTAAACCCTAAACCCTAAACCCTAAACCCTAAACCCTAAACCCTAAACCCTAAACCCTAAACCCTAAACCCTAAACCCTAAACCCTAAACCCTAAACCCTAAACCCTAAACCCTAAACCCTAAACCCTAAACCCTAAACCCTAAACCCTAA
>NW_026775828.1:0-18803 GCF_030987335.1 Cornus florida | reverse complement strand
ACAAGGTGAGGAACCAATCCTCTGTTGGGTGTTGGGTTGGGATTGGGATTGTATGGGTGTGGCGGCAAGGGATGGCTGATGAAGAAGAAGAAAAGGGCCAAACCCTTTTTAGTCCTTTCACAAAATAAATTTTTTTTTTTATATATATTATAAAATGTGTTGCTAAGGGTATTTTAGTCCAATTTTTGTAAACACAAATATCATAGTTTAGGGATGTTTTTTGCACTGGAGGGGTACAATATGCACTGTAAGCATACTATAGGAGTGTTTTTTGCATTTGACCTAATATAATATATAGTAAGTGACACATTAAAAAACATGACTTAGCAAGTTAGCATAACTTGAACTTAAGACTTCATTATGAAAGAACTCCTAACACTCCTACCAGACTGCCACTAATCCACTTTGTGTCTTTAAAGTACAACATTGATTAATATATACTAATTAATATATTAATTAGTAATTACTTTGATTTGTTCAGCGGATTTTTCGAAATCCTTAGACCGACAGTTTGAGTAATTATGTAATTAATAGTTAGAGGGTTATATTTTCAATATTTGCATTATTACTACTTGTATTTATTTTGTATTGATTATGGTTTATCACAAACTAAATTCGAAGGCCTTCGTGTGTTTTTAGACAAAATGAATTATTATATATTTAAATTATTATTTTTGTCAAACAAATATTTTATTGTGATCAAGCCGGAAATAATCAAAGGTACCAAAATAAATATATTAATTAAGTAGTTGAATTGATAGCATTATTTATCTGATAACTAATTATGTATCGAGGGGTCAAAATGCAACATTGATTTAGAGGTTACTTATTATTTAATTAGAGTTCAATTAATTTTTTTAGTGGAGTAGAAATTAATTTATGAATTAATAGAATTAAATCCATGGACCGGGCCAATTATTAATTCATTGTAGCCAATAAAATAATAAGCCCAAAGGATTCTCACTCATAGTCCAACTTGATATTGGAGACTCATTAGATTTGAGATATCACGTTAATTTTAGAGATTGAGAAAAATATATTGTCTTTAATTATTATTTTTATTTTGCGTGAGTAATGTATATTTTAGGTTACGCCCTTGTGCAATAATTTTTAGAAGACAAAAAAATATTTCTCTCTCTAGAATTTTAGGATTCGTATTCTCATCTAATGGAGGTTCCCACAAGCTAAGTTTTTCAAGGTCATTAATGAAGGCTTATGAGTAATTCCTAAAGGCAATATCATTATTAACAAGATGAAGATCCATGGAAGAGGTATCTAGTAAAAGGGATCTACAATAAGTGAGAACATTCACTTTAGAGGAGAGATTTAAGGTTTACTCAAACCTTAATGTAAGTTTTTTATCCTTAAATTGAATGGATCATCATATTCTTCATGCATAAAACTTGTCTCTATACATGAATCAAGATCTTTATTTGAAAATCCCTCATAAAGTTTTAAAAACTTCCGTTTTCCCTACAGTACATAGATTAGATTTATTTTATCTACATAACGACTTATTCACGGATTAAATTAAAAGTAATGATAAGATAACGGAAAAGGAATAACCGAATTAACATCGAATTTGACATGGCTGGCCATTCTTATTACGTGTTAAACAATTATTTTTTAAAAACTGTTTAAGTAGATGAGGTGGACAAAAACACGTCAGATTCGGTACTTATTTGAGGTTAATTCTTCTGTATCCCTATCATTATTCTTAAATTAAATAAGCCATAATTGTCTCAACTTTGGATTGTTGAAGATGGAAAATAGTTTATGACTTTGAGGAGCTTAGCACAGACGGACCCACGACATTGAGTGAGGGGGGAGGCAAAAGCCGCAAAAGTAAATTTTTTATTTTTTTATTTTTAATTTTAGGGAGGGCAATGGTAAAATTCTAAAGGTATATAACTGAAAATAAGGAAAATTACAATGCTAAAAAAAAATATTCAAGTTCGAGTCATTCCTCCTTAGGTCCGTCCCTGGAGCTTAGTCACCTTTTTTATGTGTTATTTGCTGGCTTTTGAGCATAACACTTTCAAGCTATAACGAAGTCCGTATCTGAAGCATTCCATGCACACTAGCTACTCCAAATAAAAAAGGTGAAACAAATGGAGAGAATGATACAACTTTACTTCATGATTTCCAGAAATAAGAATCGTTTGAATTTATCTATATTCATAAATATCTAGATTCTTTTCAGTTCAATATTGATCAATAAGAAGAGCTTATGGCTCTTGTACCATGGCTCCTTTTTGTGTGTGTTGTTTAACTGTTTAAGAGGCCTATTGAACTTAATCAAAGACTAAGAGCTAAGCTTTTGAGATCAAAATACCTTAAAACTTTGATGTAAAAACACCAATAAGTGAAGTCTTCTCTTTTATTCAATAATCTGTGAGATCCCACACAACTTCTGTTCTTATTTTACCTTTCAACATTGTTACATATATTATAACATACGACATTCTTAATATATTTTAACTAATTAACATTCTAGGCTCACACTGAAACTGAAAATTCCATCCAATATTTTCTGCCTTCTTGTCCTAATATCTTATTCACTAGCTGAAAGATGATAAGCAATAGGAATCACACACAAATCTCTTTTCCTGTTAACTGTTGCACCAAAAACCTCATCCATGTCAAGATCTTCTAGCTTCTGTCCCTCGGGAAGTTTCCAGTCAAAGTGATACAATAAATTTGCAAGCGCAAGCTCAACATTAGCAATCCCGAACGATATGCTAGGGCACATTCTCCTTCCAACACCAAATGGTAGATATTGAAAATGAGTCCCCTTGTAATCAATGGAACTATCAATGAACCTCTCTGGATGAAAGTTCTCGGGATCACTCCAATTTTCAGAATCGATACTAATCGCCCATACATTAACAAGTACTTGAGTTTTTGCAGGTATCTCATATCCATGGATTTCACATCTCTCTCTGCTCTCTCTTGGAACTAATAAAGGGATAGGAGGGTGTACTCTCAGAGTTTCTTTGATAACTAACTTTAAGTAACTCAATTCATGGATGTCTTCTTGATTAACAATATTCCCTTTTTTACATGAAACCTGTCTCACCTCAGCTTGTGCCTTTTCCATAACCCTTGGGTTTTTCAGCAACTCTGACATTATCCATACTAAAGTTGTAAATGATGTGTCGATCCCGACAATGAACATGTCCTGGAAGAGCATTGAAATTGAGTTAAAAATAATTTGTGGAAGTTAATTCATTGATACTGATAGACGTAGAAAGTAAATGTACTAACCAAGATAGTACACTTGATGTCTATCATACTTAAGGGGATCTCAAGATTACCCTCCTTCTGAAGTCTTAGAAGAACATCTACCAGGTCTTCATGATCAGCTTCACCGTCACCGGTCTGTATTGATACCTTCTTAGCTTTATGTTCATCAATGATGTTAGTCAACACCCTATCAAGTTTTTGATGCATCTTCTCGAGTCTTGGCTTCAGCCCACTTATCCAAGCAAGCATTTTAACTGAAGGAAAGAGATCAGCAACATTGAAACCTCCTGCTTTCTCTATGGTTTCCTTGATAAGTGCTATGAATTCTTCTTGTCCATGGAATGTCGTACCAATGGCCGCCTTTGCAATGATGCCGTATGTCAATGAGGAAAGCTTTTCACTGAGATTCATTAGAGATCCTGAATGCAACGAAATAGATTTGATGAAATTTGATGTCTCTTCTTCCCTGATGGGTCGGAATGATTGGACACGTTTGGCACTTAAAAGCTCTAGTATGCAAATTTTCCGAATTTGTCTCCAGAAATCCCCATAAGGTTGAAAGGCAATGCCTTTCTCAGATATGATATTTACAGCAAGAAGAAAAGGCCTGCTAGCAAAGACAATGTCATGTGTTTTCATCACCTCTTTCGCAATCTCTGCTGAAGAAATGACAGCAATAGAAACTTGTCCAAGTCGCAAGTACATCAGAGGTCCATGATTCAAGGCTAAATCTCTTAGGCAGCGATGGGGTAGAAATCCAACAAATTGGTGAATGTTTCCTATTATAGGTAGCTTCCATGGCCTAGGAGGCAGTTTTGGAGTTGAACTGGTCTTGGTTTTAGATACTATTTTGAATATCATGAACAGAAAGAGTAGGAATGTGAAAAGAATTGGGAAGGAGAGGGACGGGAACTCCATCATCAATTGTAGTGCCGCGCTCGAGAATTCACTTGTATGATTGTTTTTCATCCAGATTTCTGCTTGCTGTGGAGCCTTGAAGTTCTGCAACATCCTACCATTTTCAGTTTTCTTTTCTAGGTTGTATATATGCATGGTTCCTTTGCTTTATGAATAAAGATGCTTCAAGTTGTTATATATATATATATAAATTTAAGTTAGGGCAACTTTTTCAGACGAAACAATCTGCTTCGACACTCCGCAGGATGCAGCCTCCGCTATCGCCTCAGGCTCAGGTGACAAGGCATGTTCATCCTCTCTCTCTCTCTCCTTTTGCATGAATCAATCTTTTATATATGTTTCTTTCTTTCGTTCATCTCATCATTTGATTTGTTCTAACTTTGGTTCGTTTGATTCGGGCCTTTACCTTTGTTCCAATACTGAAAAGTAGCTTCCAAACTAGGGTTTTGTGTGTGTGTGTGTGTGATGGCTATCAAAAGTTGAATGAATATATTAGGGTTCTCTTAGTATTTTAAAAATGTGTGCCTTTCTACATGTGTCTTTCATGGCGATCGAGTCCATAATCTATGGCAGGTACTTTTTTTTTTCCCTCTCCCTAAGTCCACTCCAATCTCACAACAGCATAATTTTTTGCATTTTCACATTCAATCCCACGAAAATTAAGCATCCCTTCTACTAGTGGGTTGAGGTAATAATTAACTTTTTGGATCTCTAAATTATGCTTATACAGTATATAAGTTATACTTGTTTTTTATTTTTATTTTTATTTTTATTTTTATATGAAGATACATACCACCATTATTGATGTTATTTGAAGTTGGCTCAGCTAGAATTTCAGTTAATAATACTGTCAAAGCACTTGCCAACAGAATGTACAAACACATGGAAATCAAGAGCAGGCTTTAACAAAACAAAAGTTAATGGTTTTTTCTATTAATTTGCCCAGGTCTTCTGTAGCAATGATCAATCAATCACTGCTACTAAAGTTGATTTCTCATCCTGAAATCAAGAAAGGGGTAATTGGCTCCAAAAAAAAAAACACAAAAACACACACAAACATAAAGCTCCAGTGAAAACTCCAGCCACAAGATCATTCGACCAAACTGCTTGATTTTAGATTTTTTTTTTTATTATATTTATTGTATGATCGGCAATGATTAGTTATTATTGTTTCTGTTTGATTCTCCATCCGTTTAATGTTAATTTTGATCTTCTTTTACATGCTAGCAGGACACTCTTCTTAGGACTCTTAATTGTCCGGTTTTGTAATTTGTATTCTCAAGCACATACAAGTACCATTTCCTCAACTAATTTAGTTTACTGATTAAAATTCCTCAAATTTGGAGTTTTTGAATATTTGATTTTCTCATTCTATTTTTATTGATAAATGCTTATATCTAGTGTAAGTTGCTAGGAGGAATAATAGCAATTTAGTTTGATTTATGTATTTTTAATTTAACTCATTCTTTAATTTTATTAGGTTAAAAATAACGATGACTCAACATCAACCTTCAAACAAGAAAGTGAAAAGTATGTCAATTCTCTCGTTCTATCAAAAGAGAAGCCAAATGAGTGAGGATGATCAATCAAAAAAGGATGTACCTAGTGCATCTAACATTGACAATGATCTTGATTCACAACCTCCCGCCCTACCGCAACTTGTTGAACCCAAGCAACCTCATTCCACTTCTATTGAAAGAGATCCCGGGTTACGTATTCAAATATTTGATTTTCTCATTCTATTTTTATTGCTAAATGCTTATATCTAGTGTAAGTTGCTAGGAGGAATAATAGCAATTTAGTTTGATTTATGTATTTTTAATTTATCTCATTCTTTAATTTTATTAGGTTAAAAATAACAATGGCTCAACATCAACCTTCAAACAAGAAAGTAAAAAGTATATTTATTCTCTCATTCTATCAAAAGAGGAGCCAAATGAGTGAGGATGATCAATCGGAAATGGATATACCTAGCGCATCTAACATTAACAATGATCTTGATTCACAACCTCCTGCCCTACCTCAAGTTATTGAACCCAAGCAACCTCAATCCACTTCTATTGAAAGAGATCCTGGTTACGTATTCAACTACATGAATATCCGGTGAATCAAAGGGATGAGATTAGACGAGCTTATATCAATTTAGGGCCTTATCAACCTGAACTTTCCAATTATCCTAAATCTTGGAATGGAAAGCAGAATCAGCTTTAAGTATGAATGGTTCAAACGTTTTCCTTGGCTAGAGTATTCTCCTTCAAAAGATAAAGCATATTGTTTTCCATGCTTTCTCTTTGAAGAGAGAAATTCAACGACAAGTCGTTCTTTACTTATTGAAGGTAGATATTGCAATTGGAAGAAAGATAATGATGGAGATAATTGTGTATTCTTGAAACACATGGGACTTCAATCTTCACCACATAGAAAATGCGCCATGCTTTATGGAAATTTAAATAAATCGGCACAACATATTGGATTCTATTATCAAGATCCTGGAATATGCTTTAAAGACTAGTCAAACACAACTTAGATAGATATTTTGTAATTTTTGATTTCAAATATTTATCTAGATTATGTTATAAACAAATTTTTGCTTAAGAAATTGTGTTATTAAATTTATGTTTAATATTAGCACACCTCATTAATAATTACGGGGTATAACACGCGCGGAAATAGTCGGCTTTGATTGCCTGGTGCACTTGGCACACCAAATATATCCTCATAATCTTGGGACATCAGAAATTCAAACTATTTCTTTTAATCTATTGCAGTAGACTCATAGTAGCTATTTCTTCAATGTCATGCCTAACAACATGAAAAGCATTTGGGGTTGATGGTGAAATAATTCATTGCATTTTACTCTAGACTTGCTAAGTAAATCAATTTCTCATTCAAGAATGAGCCATTAGCTACCATGAGTCTACTGCATGCACTCATGTATATAATATATGTGCATAGATTAGATTTATTTTATCCACATAACGACTTATTCACGGATTAAATTAAATATGCCAAAATTGTCTCTAAAACAGTAACTTTGGATTGTTGAAGAAGGAAAATAGTTTATGACTTTGAGGAGCTTAGCAGGGATGGACCCAGGATATTGAGTGAGGGGGAGGCAAAAGTAATTTATTTTTTTAATTTTAAGGGGGGTGATGGTAAAATTTCAAAGCTATATAACTGAAAGTAAGAAAAATTACAACTACGTAATGCTAAAAATAATAATAATAATAATAAATTCAGGTTCGAGTCATCCTTCTTTTTAGGAGCTTAGTCACTTTTTTTGATGTGTTATTTGCTGGATTTTGAACACTAGCTACTTGAAAATTGAAATTACTGTTTATAGTTTGACCATAAATAAAAAGGTAAAACAAATAGAGAGAATGATACAACTTTACTTCATAATTTCCAGAAATAACTCCTCTATTTATAGAGTTGCAACTGTTTTCAGAAGACACCATTGAAGAGTTGCAGCTCTCCGACAATCACTCTCACTCCTTGTATTTGAATATATCCAACGTCTCTCTAGTGGCCAACATACTTGGGGCTGACTTGCCAATCCGTACCCTAAGTGGCTAAGTGCTTACGTGACATTTTAAAAGATGGAAATTTTATTTATTTTTTTTTATTTTAAAGGAGTGAATTAAGGTAAGTTGACTAATTTAATTTAGCACTTAATGTTAAGCACTTTTCAAATAACATAGTTTGGATATCCTCCACTTACTTACCCAAAAAAACATAATTATAACCTCCACTTAAGATAGGGTAACGTTTTAAGTTTGGACATCTAATTTATTACAAAATATTGACTCAAATAAATAATAATAAAAAAATTGAGAATAACAATTAAAATTTTAATACTTAACTTTTAGATTTTTGAGATAAAAAATATATATGATTAAGAGTTTGATCATTATTCCAAAAAAAGGAAAAAGAAAAAGAATGAAATGATCATGTGGCGTTGGGTTATGTGAGGATGTGACAATTATTTTGAGACGGTTGGAATATCATTTTTCATACTTAATTTTGCATTATTCAAGTTAATCTATGCATTGATATTAATGCTTGAAAAAAATATTTTCTTCCCATCGATATATTAATGGAGTTGTTGTGAAGTTGTTGTAAATGTGACGAATTATTAGTTTTAATTGGCTTAAAAATTAAGCAGAGGATGTACTAATTATTGGTTGAACTGTTTGTCGACTCCACGTTCTCGGGTCACTTAATATAGTCTTTGTGATATAAAGTTTGGTTTAACAGAGTTAATTTAGGGGTGGTAATTTGTGTTCGTGAGTTGTAATCGTGTCATGTTGATGTAAGAGTATTTTACTAAACAGTTCAACCCGAATACGACACGTTTAATAATCGTGTTAGGAATCCTCAACACTAATCCGACTTGTTTATTAAACGGGTTATAAAGGTATAACCCGCTTGATAATCTGTTTAATAAAATCAAATATTTTATTATTTAAATTATTAATAATACTCGATTAAACATTAAAAACTAGAGAAATATAAGATTCAATCCAACCAAATTACTAAATAATCTATAATTTACAAAAAAATAAATTATAAGATGCAAGTTTATATAGTTATTTTGGAACTTAAATACAAATTTACTTATGACACGTATAGTTAAACGGGTTATACGGATTGAACTCCTCAACCCAAACACGATACGATTAGTTAAACGGGTTAAGCATGTTAACTCGTTTACGATCTAAATTCGTTTAAGATCAATTCAAACCCGTTTAACTCGTGTCATGTTCGAGTTGTATTAGCGGATCGTTTCAAACTTTGCCACTCCTGGCATGATTGCATCCGATGCATAAACAATTTTATTTTGAGAAAATAATTTGAGAAATTTAGGGTGGGACTTATATATATATTGTTTCACTCCCTATTTCCGCTATTGTTCATCAACCAGACATCAAAAAGTCCATTAATCGGTACAATCATAGAGTACCAAAGACTCCACGTCCACTCCAAAGGTGAAATTGTATCATCTCCCAACAACCCACCCATTCTCACAATTGGAATGTGGAATAGAGTCCAAATTAGGGCTAAATTAGGATTTTTGGTGCCTTA
Organism: Cornus florida; assembly: GCF_030987335.1. Taxonomy (NCBI): domain Eukaryota; kingdom Viridiplantae; phylum Streptophyta; class Magnoliopsida; order Cornales; family Cornaceae; genus Cornus; species Cornus florida. The sequence goes on along the minus strand of NW_026775828.1, from coordinate 9,554 downwards.
ATTTTGACTTAGGCCAACATTAAAAGATCATAATCTCTCAATAAAATCAATCAAATGGTTGAAAACATCAAATTGGATTATAATTCATCCAAGTATGTTTACTAATTGTCCTCAAATAATACTACATAAATGGGTGATTGAGTTCCTTAGAAAAATTCCCATCTTTATAATTATCTTTTAAAGTAAATAATTAGGACAACCATATTTAGTTTTTTTTTTTTTTTTTTGATAAGTAACAACCATATATAGTAATCATTATTATTATTATTATTATACATATTCAAAAATAGTGGTGTCAAATCTCTTACAACATTTCATAATTTAGCATCAATTATTGAAAAAAATTCCGCCTACAGAAAAATTGACTTTTAAACCTTAGAACCCACATCCTCAACCATAATCTCTATTGGTGTTGTGTTTTACACATTTCAGTACATTACATCTATTTTTTAACGCAATAATTATTAACATGCTACATTTATTTTTCAGCACATTATATCTAATTGATATAAATGCATTGAAAATATAGATATAATGGTGTCTAAATCCCTACGGCACCATTGCAGCACCAAAAATCACAACACAGAATTTGAGTGCAAGAACTTGACTTGTTTGACTACTGGATGGTTAGTGTTGTCATTTCAAGGGGATGGATCTCAGGTGTACATATGGTCAAATTTTCATCATGTTATTTGAAACGTACATGACACGTTATTATAAGAAGTTCAATAGCATGTAACATACTAATAAAATTTGATTAAACTAATGTTACCATTTTTAGTTTATCAAATAATTTGAATTGTCACAAAATAAATGTTCAAACATGTCTCATTTATAATTAATCAATAGGATTACTAGTACTAGCTATCTGATTTTCAGTTTCATCATGTTTTAAATGCTAGCATTTCAGGAACTCAAATAATAATTCCAATACATAACATGAAACTAGTCAACATTGTTGACCAATACAGTGACTATATATATATATAAGAACTTCCATTAATCAATACAAACTCAATCAATATGTATAACTATACATTGCTTACATATAAATCAGAAAGATAAATTTTCATCGTGAGCTAATCACACCATCACAGCATTTATCGTACTATATAAATGTTTATATATATATATATATATATATATCCGTATAAAGTTTTCCAGGAAAGCTGTGTCTAGTTGCCGACTCCGGGACTTGGGCTGGACCCCAAAATCCGATCAATGCGGGAAAAGTGTTGAGAGAGGAGCTTTTCATAGATGACCATTGCGGGAGCTTTACCACTTGGGGAAGAAGGTGGGACGGCAGTGCCCTTGGGAAGGGCAGTTAGGACCAAAGCGTCCTCCAGAGATGGTACTGTCCTCCTCCTCTCAATGCTCATGAGCTTCCTTGCTTCTAAAGATGGCACATAACAGATTAAAACTAGAACGCAAAAGAGCCCAAGTGTGCTTAAGCGAGCCATGTAGAATGATATAAGAGAGGAAACAAAGAGAGTACTGAGGCTTAAGGGAAATGAGGTAAATTAAGCTCGTGTTGTCTACAATGGCTGGGATGTGATATGCTTATATAGCAATGCCATATATATATATATATATAGAGAGAGAGAGAGAGAGAGAGAGGCGTAAAGGTCAAGTTAGTCGGCTGAGTCAAGATGTTTGAAACTAGAGAAAATATTTTGGTTCTGATTTTACAAGCGTGAATTAGAAATGCCTCGTGGCATTAAATTGGGTAGGCACACATGAACTAAGCCGCCGGCCCATGTTTCTTGGCAATTTCTGCCGCTGTCCTTACTCCCTCCTGCACTTATATTGCATCTAAAAGCACTAAATCGGAGTCCTAAAGTTAAAAGTTATATTGATTTGGTACTCTCAAATATAGTTATATATATATATATATTTTTTAGATGGTGGTACTAATATACACATGCCTCCATGGAGATTTAAACCCTGACCTCCCTTTGAAAAGTAAAGGTCTGATACCGTTGAGTCACTGACCTATTGATTAGTTAAAAAACTCTTCATTTGTGAATCTTCAATATCAATATCGTTTTAACTAAATTTGTGATTACGAAATTTTATAGTTAGATTTCATAATAAATTTGCATGTAATGTGTCTTCTGTGTCATCTAAGTGAGACCCATCTATGTTTAGTCACAATATAGGTAGATTACATGTGTCCGGCATTAATTTCGTCCTTATAATTAAAGTCGGATTCGGATTTTATAGCAATTTGATATTAAAACACAAATTTGAATACTAATTTGTATGTATTCACTCTAATCAAACTCCGTTTACTGTGCAATTTGAAGGTTGGGACGGCAAGGAAACCAGGCAAGGGCACATATCAAATACAGTCTGCTACTGTTGTAATATTCATCAACTTTACGAAAAAAAATTCTTTACTCAAAACATGTGGAAATATGAATACTTTTAGTGATGAATTGCCTGAATTTCAATGGTGATTTGGGTCGGTGTTTATAGCGACTGCACTGATACGGCCAAAAAACAAAGGTTATGAAAACGACCCATCAGAAGCACACACCCTTAACTAGTGAATTACATACTGACAAGGTTATGAAAACGACCCATCAGAAGCACACACCCTTAACTAGTTAATTACATACTGACCTGATACATATTTTAGTCAATATATTATTTTTATAATATTTCAAAAAAATAAAAAATAATAATTATAGTGGGTGTTTCATTTAGTCAAACAAATCCCTTTTCTTTTGTGTTACTGTCGCATATAATATACAAATTCGTATTAATTATCACTTGTTTGGAAATTATGGGTTTAAAAGATGAACAATTTAAAAAGTTGCCAATGGAAAGAGAAAGACTTTAACATTTGTAAATTAAGTCACATAGAATGTGAGTGAAATTGTGGAGTGTAAAAGTGGGAGCGACTACTCGCTTAGAAGTAGCGTAACGTATCGTAAGAGTTCTTACATTAGTTTTCTTACAAGTGGAAAACTAGGATTGGATATGATAGTTTTTTTTCGTATCAGAAAATATCGTGACAAAAAAAAAAAACTGTTTTGTGGTTGACTTTAGTATAATTAATGCAATGCTGGTTCAGCACAAGAGGATAGGACAATGGAAGCAGACAAAAGAGGCATTGATAAGTCAACCATGATAACAAGTCAGATTACTTACTATATTAAGCGATCAATAATAGGTTCAATATCATAGTAGAATGGAAGAACAATTCTATATAACAGGGACTGCAGAACTAAGATTTTGCCCCTGAAAAGGCCAGTGCAACTAAGATTTGGCTTGATATAATTAAACAAAATTGGAATCCTATGGAGAGCATCTTCTGTTTACCAGTATAGAAAAGCAATATTGGACCACTCCCAAGGCGGCTGGTCCGTGACATGGATGTCCTAACAAAAGCTTATAACCAAAGCCATTTTAGTAATGCATGTTGAATTAGTAGATACAGATGTACCTGCTGTCCAACCGGATTTAGCCGGCCTGCACAGGATGCCTCAACCCCAAATCCATTTTGCACACAGCACTAGCAGCCTCAAGCATTTACCAGATCCATTTTGCACACAGCAGCCTCAAGCATTTCCCAGATCCATTTTGCAGACAGCAGCCAAGGCCCACCTGAACTGTGTTCGCTTTCGTAGCTTTCAACCATGTTTTTACCTAAAAATAGCCGATCTTAAGCCCGGTTTACCTGCTTATAATACAACAACGAACTGTGTAATAATGATAATAAAACAAATAGTACAGCAAGGAGGAAAATTGATTATGACAAAAAGAAATCACAATACAAACCATGTACATGCCTCCAACCATGGAATCACAACATTTTTATTGGTAGAGTACCATCTCTACTCCAAGTTATATACATGACACAAGATAGGTTTGGAGTTGCCTCCCATTTCCCAATATGGGTTAGAGAAGCAAGTGCCAAGGCTGTGCGAAGCCGCCTATCAAACTTTCCCGTGCTCCTGTTGAGGACAATAATTCTCATCTTCTGCCTAGATTGAAACTCAGAACAGTGTCTAGATAAGATAGCCAATGAAATGCAACATGTCACATAGTTAATTCCTTCCATTAACAGTGAGAATGGTGCCATAAGAATTGATCTGAAATTTATTACAAGGCGTTGTAAACATTGCTGCACATGTAATGAACATGTATGTACTAAAAACTAAGAAAAAGTTGACATTTCTAATGTAAATGATTCAGTAGATTTTAATAAAATTATTGAATTGTAATGTAGAACTATTTGGTCAAAATAATCTCTTCAGAGAAATGCATAATCCTCCCATTACAATTTTTTTTATACAAAAAAGCTTACAACATCACATACTTGTCACCAAGATCCTCTAACCAGATTGATGCCACTGCAAGAGCTGAAACAAGTGGATTGGTTTCACCATGAGTTTGTGAATGGCAGATAGTTAAGAAGCTACCTCGGTGACAGGTTCAAAATATACTAGACCCTCTAAAGCCTTTGCTGCTGTTGACACAGATGGCCTTCCATACTATAGTCATGAGATGGCACAACACATCTTTATGGCATAACAATTAGATAGACACCTGAGAGGAGTCCAAATTCTTCTGCGCTCGAGATTTCCAGGATCTCAACACCAAAGCTGTAAGTATCATTGCCCTTCATCAATTGGGAATAGACCCTGAACTTCCCTTTGATACAGTCTGTAACCGCGACTTCAAATTCTACTCAATCAATTTCACTTGTACAAAATCAGAAACTCAGATGTCCAAAACCCCAATTAGGGGATATTATGGGCCTCAATATTAAACTGAAGTACATTTGTACCGAAATGCACATGAAGATTTTAGATTCCCTTAGCTAAGCAAGGATTTCTTCCACCTAGTCTCCCAACTAAGTGTTGGTGCTTCTTTGGTGAACCATCAATTTAGACAAAGACCCCTTACACATGTAGTCACAAAGGAGGAGCCTAATCAAAATCTCACCAAAATGCCCAATCAAATTTAGTAGATTAAAATGGTGAAGGCTGCCTAAGGTCATTGACCATGCTAGAAATTATTCCTTTCCCTTGTGTTACATTAGAACCCAAGTGTTCCATGAATTCATCCCATTTCCCAAAATTCATCTCCTTTTTCGTCTTCTACATTCTACAACCCTTTATCCTGACAATGTTCTTTTCTGGAATGGTACATAAAAATAGCATGCTCTAGTAATAGTAAGGCCAGCAGAAAGAGAAGGTGCTAACTTCAAATAAAAGATTATTCCTTTGTATGTGGTCTTGAAGTAATAGCCAGTAATTTATGTAACTCTGATGGATCATGTATCGGACTATCAGCACCACATTCTCCTGTGGTTCCAAAGGTGCTTCACTCAAGAACATCACCATGTCTAAGTCTATAGCACCCAAATTTCAAGCAGCAAGAACATAAGGATAGGTTTAAAGATGCATACCAATGCATGATAATGAACTTCAACACAGTAAAAGTCTGCCAATAGCTATACACAACCAACTTAATCTAATTGGCAGATCACCACTTTATGCCATTAACAAAGTATCAAAAAGCTCAGAGGCATTGGGCATCTTATCTTTCTTGCACACTGCAGGGATCACAATCCTCCATGTACCAACATCAAGAAAACTTCCTTCTGCCAAACTATCTAAAACTCTGAAGAACAACTTCATATCCCCTTCTTGAAACAACCTATGCGCAAATTTATTTATACTTTCAGCACGAGGAGCATAACCTTTGAAAATCATCTCCTCCAAAATAACTGCCGCTTCCTTGAACTGCATCCCACTGCATAGCGCATCAAAGAGCATCCTGTAGGTTACTACATCTGGAGCACACCTCCGCCTCGGCATATCTTCAAACAATTCATTTGCTTCTCTCAGTTTCTCCTCCCTACAAAACCCACCAATAATTATATTATAACTAATGACATCCGGTTTACACCCCTTCTCCTCCATCTCATTTAGAACACCAAAAGCTGAATCAAAATCCTTCTCTTTACAGAACCCATAGATCAATGCATTATAAGTTACAGTATCAAGTTTGCACCCATTTTTCTTCATCTCCTCCAACATCTCAAAAGCCTCCCCCTTCCGACCAACCTTGAAAAGCGCACTGATTAAAGTGGAATAAATCATCGAATCCAAGTCTAGTTTATTTTCCAACATCTCATCCTTAAGCTTAAAAGCCGAACTCCACTCATTTACCTTGCAGAGCCCTTTAATTAGTGATGCATAAACAGAAGCACTGGGTTTGACATCGAAAACTCTCACCATGTCCTCTTTCAACCTAAAAGCTTCATCTAACTTTGAATTTTCACAAAGCGCCTTTATCAAAGTCCCAAACGTCACCGCATTGGGCAAAATCCCCTTTTTACGCATTTCATCGAACACATTCCGGGCATTATCCAAATCATTACTCGAACAACAAGCGTGAATCAATATATTATAAGTACACGCATCTGGGGCTGCATATTCATCAATACCCACAAAAAATTCTCTCATTTTCCCAATTTCTCTACATACTAGGAGAGCATTCAAGAGGGTGTTAAAAGATTTTATGGTTCTTTTGCATCGAAAAGACGTCATTCGATCAAAGGTTTGGAGAGCTCGGTCTACCAAGCGAGCACGGCCATAAAAGGTTATGATGTTGCAGAAAATTATTTCTTTAGGAACGAACCGAGTCTCAAGCTTCAATTGTTCGATTATTTGTTCCATTTCGTCGAACATCTTGGCTCGGCCGAGCTTGGTGATGATAAGGTCGTAGGAGAGGAGAGAGTAACGGAAGGGTTTGGGTTTGGGATTAGGGTTAGGGTTTGGATTGGGGTTGGGGTTTAGGAAGAGTTGGAGGGCCAATTTGGGGTCTTTCTCGAGGCGGAGGAGAGTTGGGAGTCTGAAAGGTGAGACCTTCTTTAGTTTCTCCATTTTTCTTTCCAACCGTAAGTTTGTGATTTGATTTTAACAGGAGGGAAGAGAAAAGAACTTCAGCAGTGTTTGGATAAATAAAATGCAGAAAAAAGGAAAATATAATGCCAGGTGTGTGTGTGTGTATATATGGAGACTTATGGACAGAAAATGGATAATTGAAGGAAGGAAAAAAAATTACTGACATACTGTATTGTATTATATTAAATTATTGAAATAAATCCAAGTTCTTTATTAGTAGTACTTAGTAAGAATTAATAATATTATTTGACTCCTTTTAAAACTTGGCACTTCAAAATTCACCAAAGGCATTAATTTATTGGACTATTGAGGCATGTGCTTCTACCGTTTTAAACCAAACATGAAATAAAAATATATGTTCTTCGTCTATTTTGATTTAAGAAGTACGAACACATATATAAATATAAATAGATACGAGTACGGTGATACTAAGTCATTAAAGATATGATAATAAAAAGTTAAATTTATATTTTAAATATATAATAAATTAATTGTTGGTCAATTTTTTATAATATTATGAATCTATATATAATCATTAATATATTATAAATAAAGAAGCGACTAAATATAACATAGGAATATATTTTACAAGGTAAGAAGTTTTAGAAGTTAGATTAGTAGATGCAGAGTTTTGAAATTTGACACTCCAAAATTTACCGAAGTCACTAACCCATAATGCGTTATTGAGACATCTGCACAATATATATCTCAATACTTCTTTTTAAAATAAAATTTTAACTTTTCTAAAAATTATAAAATGGTATTATTGTTGTAAAGGTTATATTTTAATATTCGAAACTTGTTAAAAATATGTTTTGAAGTATATGAGAAATATATCAAAGTATTTTAATACGTGTTAGAACTAAAAATATATATTTTTAAAGATATGTACTTGCGAATATATTTATATTTTTTTATCATTGACAATAAACTCACACACCCCACTTTGCTCCTTTAAAGATTCAAACATTCACCATTCATTTAGTGTACTTGCGAATATTCAAGAGTGATATTATCTCATAAAGATACGATACGGATATCTCACTCGTAGGGGTGCAACTTAGGCGGGCTAGCCCAGCCCTGCTCGAACTCAGCACAAAAATTTTATAATTTAGGTTTTTAAATTCACAAATCGGACTGAGTTTTATCAAAACCCAATCTTATTCGGATTGGACTGGGTTTAATCCGAACCCAATCCAAAACCCCCGATTAAACAATCTGAGCCCATAGACACCCACATCTTATTTTGTTTTTTTTTTAATTTCTTCTAACTTGTTAATATATATTTTATTTTGTAATTCATTTTTATTGTTATTATATATTTTATTGCTTAGAGTTAATTAATATTATTTATATTATTATAGAAAAAAAAAAAAGTTGACCCATAAAACCCGCCCCTATTAGGACAATGGGACTGATAAAAGTATAATTTGTATATTGAGTCATTTTAGTGTTCTTTTTATATATTTTAAGGACTTTGGATTTATATAATCTTAGTAACATTTGGAGTCTATAATACATAGAAAGTTAAAATAGAACAGTAAAAATATAAATATATATTTTTCATTTATAAACTAATATAGTAAGATATTTACTAAAAGAAAAATGGCAAGTATTAATGAATTAAAGAAAAATGGAAAGTATTAATGAATTAAAAAATAAAATTTTTAAAATTTTGATGTTTACAAACATGAAAAAAAAAAAAAATGTAATTAAATATAAAAAAAGGAAAATGTAATTTGCATATTTATAAAATAAAATAAAATAAAATAAAAGATGACACATTAAAACTGTCCAACCCATCCAAATATTTTGGTGCGAATTATGGATATAACTCATTTTTTAATAGACTTCGAACTACCCAACCCAACTCAATTTCAAGTTAAAGTTGGATTGAGAGTTGCCCAACTTGCAGCCCTAGGGCCACTACCCACTCGTATATTCTGATTCATCGCACCTATGCCAAGTTGAGACTTAGTTGGAGTAGTACAAGGAGATGTTCATATTTAGAAGTGGCTGATTGTTTTAAGTCAATTCTGATTATCTCCTGCCGGCAAAAAATAAATAAGAAAAGAAAAAGGGCAAAAAAAAAAAAAAATGGGGAGAGGAGATTAGGGATGGTCTCTCCACTCCTTGTATGGTGGACAAATTGTTCTTTCATTTTCGTCCTCTTTCCGGTCATTGGAAACGTGGGCTGCTGGTGGGGCTATATGCCCATTCCCCCTCTTCTTCCGCTTTGCAACCGGAATAAAGAATCTTAGAATTCACCCTAGCTATTATATTTACTCAGGCTCCGTTCATTTTGAAGTAAAATAAATTTTTTGTAAAATAAATTTTTATATTTTTGATGTTTGAAAAAGGCCGGCGTTGAGATTATTTTATATTTTTATTTTTATTTTTTCAGTGTTTAAAAAAGGTCGGGGTTGAGATTAAGGATGAGTTCATTGGGTGAGATCTAAATCACACGGAGCGAAAGCGTCAAAGTTTAAATTTTTTGAAAGCCCGAGCGTATTGAGAGTGTCTGTATATTAGATTTAAATAAAATTATATCAGGTCATGACATATATATTTTATATTTTTTTATTTATTTAAATCCATATGCAAATTTATTCATGATTATTTATTCCA